>NW_025321105.1:0-37326 GCF_019176455.1 Solea senegalensis | reverse complement strand
ATATATATATATCTATAACCAGTGTAAATGTGATTTTAAATCATCAGTGACTTTTATATAAATGTGAGTGATGACAGTTCCATGAGGTGCAGTCAAAACATCTCAATGTAAGATGTCAGTGTAGATTCTCATTCATCAAGCTTTAACAGATATTACGCCGGATTACGATTTGGAGTTATAATCTAAACTTTCTAACAACAGGTGGGTGTAAAACACACACACACACACACAGCCAGCTAGCAACATTGTATCATGTAGACTGCAACAACATCTTGATTAAATATCTAATTGCAATTATTTTGACAGGAATTAAGGCATGATTCCACCAACATCCCCACACACACACACACACACACACACACACACACACACACACACACACACTATCTGTGCAATATTTTAACTGTTATTTTTTCATATTGTTTTCTTACAGTTTTCTTTCCTGTTTTTTACGTCTAAATTTAGTATATGTGCACTACTTTTATATATATTTATATACATATACACTTATTTATTTATAGTTTACAGTAACTACCTTAAAATTCAATGCTGTGTTGTTGTTTTATCCGGTTGCCAAGCAACAAAATGTGGTTGCCAGTTTCACTGCTGTGTTTTCTGTGCAATGACAATAAAAGGAAGTCTCTGATCTGTGATGTCAGAGGGAATGGTCATTTTGACATTTAAAATGATTACTGTGTGATATTTGGGCAGAGCTGAAGAACACAGAAACAAATATGTTCTCTTCAGTCTGTAGAATAATGTGCAAAGATCAAGACAATGACACATTTTGGCTTTAACAAAGATTGCGCCTCCTGCGATTTGAAAACTGCAGTAGGCTGCATTGCAATTTTGATAATATTTCAACTTTGATAAGTTCAGCTCTAACTACAACCACAAATAACTTCTGCTTTTTAAAAATAAAAATATATATATGAAAAGTTGTGACAGCGCACACCATGCAACACAATAGCCTAACAATATGTCAGAGCCACCTTCTTGCTTTAAGCAGACAACACAGACCACAGTGGCACACCTGACACAGGGCTCATATGACACGGTGCCACACCTGCTAGGTATTGAATTCAGTCAGGCTTCTTCAGTGAGTTAATGGTGAGATAAAGACGGTGTGAATGTTGTTCAGTCTGTCTCTATTCACTGAGGCACTGCGGCTTTTATAATGTGTGCGTCTGTCTGTCTGTCTGTGTGTGTCTGTGTGTGTGTGTCCACAGACACCAGCAATTATGCCACAACCCAGAATGCTGCTGGTGGTGACAGGAGATGATTTTGGCTACTGTCCTCAGAGAAACCAGGGGATCGTCGACTGTTTCCTGGCAGGAGGCATCTCCAACGTGTCGCTGCTGGTTAACGCGACTGCGGCAAAAGAAGCGGCTGATCTGGCTAAAAGGTACTTCTAGCGTCTGGTATTGTGTTGTATGAAAATATGAATGACACTTCAAAATACATGGTCAACAACATATTATGGTGAGATCCACAGCATTTTACAGGTGGAATATTAATGGTTTTCTCAGCATAATAATGTGAGTGCTTTTTAACCTTTTTTTTTTTTTTACCTTATTAAAACAGAATCTGTTTTCAGTTTTAGAGTATGACAAAATGATTAGACTTTTAATATGATTTATTTTTTCATCAAATGAAGCAGCTCAAGTTTTTTTTTTTTTTACAGTTCATCAAAAGCCAAGTACTTACCACCACCTTGTTAAAATATACAAGATATATTATATATACAGTATATAAACATCATATTTTGTACTTTTATTTTCTTTCCCTCTTTCTGTTTGTACATTATTTGTATATTATAGTTGGGTTTTGTTCTAATTGTTTGTTTTAATGTTTTAACTGTTTGTTTGTTTGTATTTAAAGCACATGCCGTTGCCCCCGTGTATGAAATGTGTTCACATCCTTGATTAAGGGATTATTTGGTCAGTTGGTGCAGTCGCCCTGAAAGAAGATTCCTTTTCTCCCTCAGACACAACATCCCCATCGGACTCCATGCCAACCTGTCAGAGGGGATCCCAGTGTGTCAGAGTGTGCAGCAGTCTTCCACGCTGATAAACCAGCATGGCTTCTTCCAGGGAAAGATGGGCTTCCGTCAGGCGCTGGAGCGAGGCCAGCTCAGCATGAAGCAGGTACGCCGCTCCTGTTTGTCTCTCCACAACAGCTGTAAATGATCCTCCCTCCCTCTTCATGTTGACTTCTGTAAGACTGACACGCAGGTGTTTAACATGGTGAAGTCCCATTTAACCCGTTCAGATGTGTTTATCGCAGTGATTCATTTGCACATGTTTTATGTAGGATGGTAATAGCTATAAGCAGAGCGAGTTCTATACAGATCCAGAATCTGGATCCTGTGGATCACGATGTAAACCTCTCAGGTGCTGGTTTGTAAAACACAGGTGAGAAAAATGTTAAAGCCTTGGTGTCGTCTGTGTTTTTCAAACCTCAAACAGTTAAACTTAAATGTCTTCTTTTCCCCACGAACCAAAATTATTCAGTTTTAATGATTTCTTTGTGACACGGAGCAAAGATTTGGAGGAAGAAAAACCTATAAATAGATAAGTAAATACAGAAATGGGGTAAATTAATGAATGAACAAAAAAATAAATGAATGAATATTCAATTAATTGTATTTTTCACATTTATTTTATGGACAAATAATTCTTTTGTTTATTGCTGTAATTATTTCTATTTTTATTTATCTATTCTTTTAAAAAAAAAAATCAGAACTTGTGTATCCGTTTTAAAAATAAAAAACGTTTTTAAAGAACAAATAAAATAAAATATATATAAAATACTAAAGGCTTCACTGACTGGTGGCCAGAATCTTCTATAATATGAAATATCTGTTATTTAAGAGTGTCTGTGAGCTTTCAGGAAGTCAGTCTGCTTTCATTTGACAATATTCAAAGTCAGAGTCTTTGTATATTGGGATGATGATGACGAGAAAAGCTAGAGAGTTGATTGACATGATGCAGAGAAGGAAGGTGGACATACTGTGTGTCCAGGAGACCAGGTGTAAAGGCAGCAAGGCGAGAAGCTTAGGTGCAGGTTTGAAGTTGTACTACTATGGTATTGATAGGAAGAGAAATGGATGAGGGTTTATCCTAAAGGAGGAGTTTGTTAGGAATGTCCTGGAAGTGAAACGAGTGAGTCTGAAGTGATGTTAAATGTTATTAGTGGCTATGCTCCACAGGTGGGACGTGAATTAGAGGAGAAGGAAACATTCTGGAGTGATGCAGAATATCTGAGAGCAGAAGTCAGCATTTGTGAGCAACAGTATGGTTTCATGCCTAGAAAGAGTACTACAGAGGCAGTATTTGCTTTAGGAATGCTGGTAGACAAATACAGAAAAGGTCAGAGAGGCCACAATGAGATGGTTTGGTTTGATAGTGAGTATATTGGTAGAAGGATGCTGGGGTTGGAACTGCCAGGCAGGAGGTCCAGAGGAAGACCAAAGAGAAGGTTGATGGATGGAGTGAAAGAGGACATGAAGTTAGTTGGTGTGAGAGAGGGAGATACAGAGAACAGGGTGAGATGGAGGAGGTTGATTCACTGTGAGGTGAAGACGTTCTGTGCCGTATGAGAAATGTGGAGTTACTACAATTACATCCGTCAGTGTAACAAACAGTCAAATGTTCTCTTGTCAGGTGGAGCAGGAGCTGCGGGCTCAGGTGCGGCTGTTCAGAGAGCTCACAGGTCACCTGCCCCAGCACATGGACGGACACCAGCACATCCATGTGCTGCCAGGTACGCTGTTGTTTCCAAAAACACTTTTATGAACTCCATTTCAGCAAAAAGCTCTGTACACATGATTGAAAAATCTGAGCTTTTTTAAAATTGTTAATTCATTGTTGACGATAAATTTATCAATCAGTCGCGTAGACGAACACGGAGCAGCTTTTTGCTTCCATATTTATTCCGTGCACCGTCTGGTCTTGTTTATTTTCATTTAATATCCTGTAACGTGTAATATCACTTTATGTTCAGGCAAAAAGTCATTTGATTGAATTCTTCCTTCATTTGAATACAGAGTATTTGTGTTGTAGCAGAATTTGACCATATTTGTAGTGGATATGAATTTAGAGTTTCATTGTTTCTAACACACGTAAATATCCTTCATTTAACATTAAAATGTATCTAAAATAAAAGGTAATGAGATCATACACAGTATTTACAGTGTCTCTCTCCTCTGAGAAGCACAAACATCCAGAAAAACGACCTGTGTGCAGCTTTATATCCACAGATTATCTTGTATACTAAAAATATCCAGATATTATTTATGAGCCGTGTCGCTCAGCCTTACAGAAATATTGATTTGATTTATATTGATATGGAATGATATAAACCAAAGTGATATCACATTATTATTACACATTATAGTCACCTCTGAGTCTGTGTCAGGATTCGACTGATCAATAAACTCACACTGCGGCGCTGTGTGTGTTGCAGAGGTGCGTGAGGTGTTTGCTCAGGTGCTCTCAGATTTCAGGATCCCGTACACGCGTGTTCCAGTGGAACTAGGTCTGCACAGCTGCCCGTGGCTGCCGCTGCACCTGCAGAGATTCTACACGCAGGTGGAGAAGAACGCGCTGGACTCCATTCCTGTCTTCACCCGCTATGGAATCAGGTCTGCTGTGTGTGGTTAGGTTCGGGTTAGGGTTAGGCATGAACTGGTTATGGTTAAGGTTAGAGACGGTGCTTTGCAGGTTTATCTGCAGCCTGAAGAGGAATTATTATGATTAGAAGACAAAGACGAACGCTGAGGTTAAGTGCAGTCCACTGTCTCAGACTAGAAAAGTGCTCCATCAACACAGACCATGGTAAACCTTTTCCATGTCCACAGGTGGCCAGACGTGTACCTGGGACTGACCACCATGGGGCAGAACATGTCCGTGCCACACCTGCAGAGGGCGCTCCACCACGCTCTGTCTGCAGGGCCCTCTTCAGGCTACAGCTCCAACAGTGCGTCGGGCTCGGATCAAGCCGTGGTGACGGCAGAGCTCATGGTCCACCCCGGTTACCCCAGTCGCCCTCAGGACGGCGGCTGTGGAGAGGGTCCCGACGATTTCTCCCAGTCAGCTGACCGACAGCATGAGCTGAGAGTGCTGAGCGAGCCGTCCCTGCTCGCCCTCTACAGTCAGGAGCGGGTACAGCTGTGTGCCTTCAAAGACCTCGCACTGCTGCTGCCCAAGAACGCCTGACGTGACAGTGACGTGAGAGTGACGTGAGAGTGACGTGAGACGCCCGCCACACCACGTTCTCTCTCAGTGTTTCTCATAAAAATGCAACTTACAAGAAAACCTCATAACTCCATAAATAGAATTAGGAAAACGTCATGTAAGAAGGAAATGGTTAATGTTTTACTACGAAACTGTAAAATCGTATGGATTTTAGCTGCAGTGTTAAAATCAAATGAACTTTTATAGATTTTTAAAATGTATATTATTGGGACACAAGCATAAGTGGCATTCGTGTAAATGTAGGCTACAAGTGAGGATAAATTGGATTACTTTTAGATTTATTTATTTTTTTAAGTAATATGTACAGCTTCTACTACACATACAGTATGTTAAGCTATAAATAGCAAAAGTTATAAAAATCATTATTGATTATTATGACTATTTTCTTTTATTAACTTTAATTGATTTTGGAGTTATGTTATTTATATTTACATACTGTATATAATGAAATCATCTAGTTGGATCTTAATATCTCCAACACTATCTTTAATCCGTTAAAAGTATCATTAGAAAGGTTAAGTAGGATTTTATCAGGATTTTTATTGTCAAGTGAACCGTGTGTGTAGGTTTATATATTTTATATATAAACAAATCTTAAAAAGTCTTAAGATAAAGTAAATGTAAAAAACCAACACTCCAATTATATGCGTTAATGAGACGTTTGATCATAATTCATATTTAATCCATTCATTATTATTGCGATGATTGAAAAAATGTTGAAACATTGCAGATAGGATCCGTTTTCTTTGTGTGAACATTTATTAATTTACGAAACGAAACAGGAAGCTCCCTGTTGTGGCACATTAGAAAATAAATCACAAGGACTGTATGCTGGCGAGCGAGACAGGACTTTTAAGTCGCTCCTGAAATATTAGTGAAATATTAGTGAAATAATAGTTTTTCACGAGATGATTTGAACGATTTCTCTCTTATTGAAGCAAAGAGACCAGAGAATCTTCACTTTTAAGAGGCTGAAAACATCTGAGAATTTGCTGTAATTATTATAACCGATGAATGGATTATAAAACGAGTTGATGATGAATTTAATGGTTGAAGCCTCCGAGCACATGGTCTGGGGTTAAACAGCAGGACGTTCACTGCCACAGTTGTGACGTGGTTTCTATAGATCCTGGTGTGTTGATCAGGCCGATGTAACCTGTTACGTTGTGAGATGATTTGATGATTTGATGATTTGATGATGATGAGAATGTTATCTTATTTTTATTTAAATGCATTCCATGTGCTGCTGCTGCACACTACAGTACTCCTATACCACATATTTGTGTTTATGGTTTAGTTTTCTGTTTGACTACAATGTGGGAGTGAACAGCAGAGGTCAGGGGTCACAGTGGTAAAACATGTGATCAGTGTACACAGAGAGGTGTAATCACAGCCCACAGTTCTCCCCCCCGACTGCTTCCTCGTCCCCCTTTCGTCCACATTCCTCCGTCCTCTCTCTTTCCTGCCAGTCACATTAACATGTTTACAGCAGCTGTCGACGGGATTTCTCGGGATAAAAAAACACATGGCTGTAGATTTTTCCAGGGTTCCCAATCCTTGAAAGTTTTTGAAAATTGCTCTAAATAGACCTGGGTCATTGAAAGTGTTGGAATTGTGTTAAGTTGATATTTAGGTAAATGTCTTTTCTTTCTTATGACTGTTTCATGCTTTGTTTGATGTAGACGAGGCAGACATGACAAACATGACTCTGTCCATTTGGTCCTTGAATTTGAGAGGATTGGTCCTGGAAAGTTCTTGACAAGTCCTTGAATTGAATGTCAACCAAGGTGTGGGAACCCTGTGTAAAGAAATCCAGTTTTCAAACCTTTACTTCACCCATGTGCACATGGTTACACATGCATGCATCTGTATCAGGGGAAACGTCACAGTGATCTCAGGGTGTGTGTGTACATGTGTTTTTAACGCCGTTCAACAGTAAAGTACAGTTTTAATATTTACCTTTATTGTAACCTTTGTAATGTCAACGTCTGTGTTGAAACTCTTGTCTTTGAATTCCGTGATTAATCACCAGAGCCGACACAGTAGTGTGGGCTAATAATAAATGACATCATGATACTCTGTTACTATTTCCTAGTGTTTTGTGCGTCACGTGAGCCACTCCCAGCTGACACTGAGGACTACAAGGACGTGGAGACGGTGCTTTTTTCCCCGTTGGGTCGTTTATTTATAAAAAAAAAAAAAATATGACTTGAATGCAGCAGTAGGTGAGTACTGTAATTTGACACCAGCTCACACTTCTTGACTGATGGATGTGACAGATCGTTAATGTTGCTTTTGTTTAAAACACTTCCTCATGTTTTAAGAATAACTATTTGACAGAGAGTCCTTGCAAAATTCAGGTCAGGGTCTAAGTAGAAACCACCAGAGTCCATGATGCTTAAGTGTCCAAATAACATGACTTGTTGACAGCAGCTGCTAGTTATGGTCCTTCATCCACTGCTCAGTCCACTGCACTATCTGCTCCAGGTTGCTGTCCAGCTCTTCAGGAGTGTTGCTGGGCAGCTGGTGGACGATTTCCTTGCTGTACGCCTCCATGGCCTCCTCGTAAATGGTCTGGAAGATCTCGCACTGCACATTGTCCTGCAGTTTCTTCCCGGTGTATCCTCTGTCAATCACACACAGGACAGAGTCTACATCAGACCAGAGGAACTCACTTCTGACCCAGTCAATCAACCCTGTAACCATTCCTAACAGATTCAGCCAGCCACGCTGAAGTTGGCGTCCTATTATGCAGATTCCTGGTTGGCAGTTAAGGGAAAACTTAACTTAAAATGCTTGTTAAGTTATTTTTAAGGCTCTTACTGATGTTAAAATGTTTCTTAAAAGAAATGCAAAAAAAGAAGCTGAATCTGGGTGCCAACTTCAGTGTCATATTAGACCAGTAGTTCTTATAAACAACTAAATAGCACAGATATACATGTTCTCAAGTCTTTAAGCTTTAAAAACAAACTGATATTTATAGTTATTTAACAAAGTATGTGAAAACTTACCAGTAGCACAGCTAATATGACCAGCCCAGTTAGCTAAATTAGCCTCAGGGGCTAGCGTCAGTTAGCCTCCTTATTTTCTATTTTCAATTGGACTACTGTCCCAGTCAAGTGTGTCCATTATTGCTACGCTAGGTGGTCATTTCAGCTCATTATCAGGCCCTTTCTAGTTAAGCTAGTTGTTAGTATGCTGAGCAACATACTGAGTCTTCCTACCATCCATTCACTTAGACTGGGTCTGTGTAGCAGTCAAAAACATGGACTGACCTACATTTTCATCACTGCATTGGTTTCTTTTATTATTTGTCAGGTATTAGCTATGGGTGAGAACTGGGATCCTGTTTACAACGTGAGTCCATGCTAATTAAGTATCAAATGTTTTAAAGTTTATTTTTTATAACTGCTGTAGCAACAGTCTCCTGCCATTTGAATGCCAAGCACATTGTATTCAAAATGTGTCGTTCGCTCATGAGTTGTTGCCTTGAAGGCATCGTGATAATCGTTTATGAATAATAATAATAATAATAATAATAAGGAGAAGAAGTCACCTGCTCTCTAGCCGTGTGTACAGCTGAGTATTATCTGTGCGCAACACAAAGACGATGTGAAACCAGCGTTCAGGAAACAGGTCACAGCCGTGGTAGTCCACGATCATTCCTCCTTCTTCCATCTTTTCATCCAGCTCATCCACCACCTGCAGGATCAGAAGAAGACAAAAGAAGTCACTACCTTCAACACGCTCCAAGATGTTCAGCCATGGTTTTGTCAGGGAGGAGAGTCCAGAGATTTGGGATCTCACAGAAACGCGCATGATTTAATGCAACTTCAGGAGGCGGGCTGTCGGCAGCGTCAGTTAGTAGCTGTTGAGTGTTTGTTAACCCGTCACACTACAGGATATTTGGGCCAGATAATCCGCTCAAACCAGCCTAAAATTGGAAGCACCACAATTGTTAGAAGGTCCAGGAAAACTGGCCAATTAACCTCTTGTGTGGTGCAGGCTTTATGAAAGCACAGACCTAACATTAATATTTCTATACAGTTAAAATCATCACACTCACCCGGTCCTCATCTAAAATCGGGCACTGGTACTCGTCATCATAGCCATCATAAAGTTGTCCTGAGGAAAGAGGATCAGGATCTATTAAGTCTGAATGAAGCACATCAGTGTTGACAGAGAGCAGAAAACACAAAGCTGATTCATTTATATTTTGATTTAGTTTGGTTACGTTTAGTCGAGTTTATTGTGATCATTATTATTTACAGTCTGCGTGGGATGAATAAATGAATCCCTTTAATCCTGTATCCTCCAAACCAAACACGGGGACATTGTTGAAGTGGTTACCTTCCTGGGCCAGGTCTCCAATGTTAACATAGGTCAGCCCTGTCCGCTGGGCGAGCTCCTTCCCCAGAGTGGTTTTTCCTACACCAGGGGTTCCTGCAGGACATAAAGGGGTTAACATTTAAAATGAAAGCTGGAACAGACAACTCAGGGTTCTCATGCGTCCTTGAAAGTTTTTGACAGTGAGAGGCATTTTCCTAAATATCAACTTAACTTCTTTCTTAAATGATTTGGCAAAAATACCCAATTCTAGTATTGAGATTATAATTTGCTTCCCAACTTTTGTTTAAACCACCTTCAGTTCAGTATTCACTGTGTACTAAATTCAAAACATGACAGATTATTACGACGACAATGCTGCATCAAATGAGTCCTAAACTACTTTAACAACCTATACTCAAACAAGAGGTAGAGAAATGTATGTATTCATGTACTGTAGAGTATTATTGTAGAGAACAAACAATTAAATGTTGAGCAGTTTTATAGCAGATTTTGTGATTTGCTGGTTGCGTTGTGTCAAGTTGTATTTTAGTTCTGCAAACAATCGATTGTTCAGAGCTGACACTCGTGTGGAGCATAAAGCGGTAGAAAGTGTAAAAATGACACTTTAACTAAACAAAACACACAACACAGTACAGTATTGTGAGGTAACAGTACCGAATTCAAGGTTCACTGACACAATAGTTGTATACATCCACTTCTATCATGACCTGATGCTAAGAGTCGACTAAACGATTAAACCCAGTGAGTTGGTGTCACCTGTTAACAAGATGTTGGGTCGTTTCCTCATCTTCATGCCTCTCACGAGCAGCCGACACGTGTCTGACGATGACCTGAAACACACAGCGTCGCTGTTATTACTTCTTCTTGTTGTTGTTGTTCTTGTTGTTGTTGTTGTTGTTCCACACAGTTACAAACACACTCTTTAACAAACCAAGTGACGCACCTGTGCAGAAGGAAGCTGCGGCAGCGCGACGCTTGAGTAACGTTATATTAAAGCAACGACGCTGCTGCTGCTGCTGCTGCTCTGCCCGTGTAAACACAGCGCCGTGGTGACGACACTTTACTGACACTTTACGGCAGAGCGAGCGGGCCGGTTTGCGGCAGTGGCTGTTTTAAATAGTTAAAGTCATGGCTGCACTAGTAGCTGCTCGCTAACGTTCACACACACACACACACGAGTTACTTCTGGTCCACAACTAAAGTTTAAAGTGACGCACAAACCGACGCTGAGACGCAACCAATGGTCGAACAAGGTGAGTTATTATTCTTTTATATACTGTTTTAAATACGACGTCCTGGAGTGACGACGCGGCGAGTTCAACAACAGTGTGTTTACTTTCTTTAATAGGTTTTAATGAACAACTATCAGGTGTTAGTCTCTCGTACGTGTCTGACGTGTGTGTGTGTGTGTGTGTGTGCGTGTACCTGAGTGCACATGAGCAACGTCAGGCTCAAGAGTCTAGTCTAATACTTATTTTATAGAGTTCATAATGTATATTCTGCTCTCCTTGTCATTTACTCTGATCCTCCCATGTACGTCATGGTAACTTCTCTATACTGTTCTCCTACTTTTATTTTCCATCTTTAAGTTTGAATTTGACATTTACTCATTGCAGTGCTAAACTTTTATTTGTAATGTCTTATTTATTATTTAGATCCTTTGTTTTACTCACGTTTATCTAACCCCAGTGTTTCCTCATTGATGATGATGTCTTCTCTTTGTCTCTTTTAATATCTTTTTTATTTATGGGGGTTGATTTTATTGTGTAAAACATGTGTTACACTCATTTGTATTGTATGTATGTATGTATGTATGTATATACATATATATATATATATATATATATATGTATATATATATGTGTGTGTGTGTGTGTATATATATATATATATATATATATATATGTATATATATATATATATGTATATATGTATGTATATGTATATGTGTATATATATATATATATATATATATATATATATATATATATATATATATATATATATATATATACATATATATATATATATATATATATACATATATATGTGTGTATGATTCTGTTCAAACTGCATGGATGTATGAGATTCATTATCATTTTTCCATTTTCCCCGTCACGTGTTTCAGCATCAGCTCCTGCAGCAGCTGACCTCACGGCTGAGTCGCTCTTCAGTGACCTCCTGCCCACAGTGTGAAGGATGAACAAGCTCTCCATGGGAGATAAAGCTGCGTCAAGCAGAGTGAGTCCTGTGAAGTGATCATGACTGTAAATGGTTTGTTTCCTGGAAGCAAGGTGTCATTATTAGTAATCTATAAATGACTTTTGTAGAGAAAATCTATCAACAGTTTATCAGTCTATCAACCGAGACCTAAAGTGTAACCAAACCCCTAAACCACTTTGTTTTAATGTTATTAGTTGATCAGGTGGAGCACTGATCCGCTCTCACCCTCTCTCCTCCTCTCTCATACTCGTACGCATATTTGAAAATCAGACATTGGGTATTGGGCTTAGTTACACTTTTAGCAGGCATATATCATCCCCGTTGAACCCTGTTTTAAATGAACAGAATCTGTTAGCATTGACTCCATACAACTGCACTTCAGAAAACATTATAAATAAAATAACTGAATAATTACACAGAAATCATTTTTGTTTCACTGTATTTACCAAAGGTGAACCACTGGGTGGATCCGTCTTTCAGCGATTTGACAGGCGAAAGCTTTTCTCTACCTGGAAGGAGAAAGGGTTTGTGCTCTCAAGCTGAGTCCAAGAGGCCGAGGAAGAGGAAAGGAGCGGAGAGCAGGTCGGACCCTCACATCTCTGCCCTGCTGAAAGAGTTGGCCCACAGAGACCAGGATGAGCCCTGGGTGGACAGATACTCACCGTGTTCCCAGGTCAGCAATCATCACTCACATCACATCAATCATCTGGACTCTTAACCAAAACAAGGATTAAATGTTGCACATTATTTATTATTTTTACCTGACAGGCAGAATATTGTGCATTTGCCCCAACAAGGATTTCTGAGCACTGTCGACATCACTTTACAAACCTTTTGTAGGCTCCTGTATTTACAGTCATACTCTGACCGTCCGCCACTGTAGTGCTTTACTAGCACCATGTTTCTTTTGTGCTCTTGCCTCGTCTGTCTCAGTTTCGACGTAAAACAAATCACTTCCTGCGAGCAGAGCCGTGATATCGCTGAGCAACGCAGTGACACAACACTGCTCTACAGAGAGACACAGCGCTGATGGCTTAGCATTGTGTACATTTGTTAACATTTTAATATTGCATACCTTTGAAATATTTGTGATACTACTTTATAAAAATGTAAATGTGAAACCTGTAGTTTGACAGGTTGGTTGTAATGGACAGTCTCTGTCTGTCTGTCTGTCTGTCTGTGTGTGTGTGTGTGTGTGTGTGTGTGTGTGTGTGTTTGTGTAGACTGAGCTGGCTGTCCACAAGAAGAAGATCGAGGAGGTGGAAAACTGGATGAGGACCCACACAAACGCATCAAAGGTATTATATGAAATTTTTCATTTCATCAGTGATTTGGTTTTTTATTTTGATTCTTTGAGTTTTTCTTTTTTCCCAGTTCTGAGCTTTTGTATTTAACAATATAAGGAAATGGCATTTAGTGAAAAACTGAGCTCTGCACATTCCCCTCTGCTCCTCCCCAGTCACAAGTATACTTTATTTTATATATACTATACAGTATCATTTCTTACCCGAGTGAGTGATGTTTATGTTTGTCTGTTGTTACCTACAGGGTGGAATCCTCCTGCTGACAGGTCCATCAGGCTGTGGGAAGACTGCTACAGTCCAGGTCTTGTCTCAGGAGCTGGGTTTAAGGATTCAGGAGTGGGTCAACCCCACCAATGTAGAGCCATACAGCAGCAGCCAGCAAGGTAGGTCCCTAATCTCTCATTCACATACACCCCCATACACATCTGTTGAAAAAGTGAGGCCATGTTATCTTATAGATATTTGGGTTGAAGATTAAAATATGAGACGATTGCTCAGAGTTTCAGATTTGTTTTCATGGTGTTTACATCTAAAGAGGCAGTCTGTAAAGACCGGTTCATACCACAAATGTCAGCCTAATAATCTGGTTGTGATGATTAATCACGACCAAATCAACACATAGTTGGCAGCTTTTGCAAGCTTTAAACAGCTCCTGCTCACAATTATTAAATTAAATTAAATTAAATTAAATTAAATTAAATTAAATTAAATTAAATTAAATTAAATTAAATTAATTTAGTTTTTACTACAGTCTATCTTTAGGAGATGAAATGCTGCTCGGACCAAACCATTTACTTCACCAGTCTTCAATCCAAATTTTCCAATGCAATGAAATGCAAGATTTTGAGCATGTAAATGGATATTTTGTAATTTAGTTGAATTATTTCCCATTCTTACACAGTATACAGTAAACACAATATGGTAAGTTCATAAAATTAAAAAAAAAAAAAAAAAATGTTTTATCTGCTTCATAAACTGAAAAGTAATTGACCTAGTATTTGTGTTTAGAACCAGAGTTTACTGCATACAGTGAACGCAGTACAGAGGCTGTTGAACAACTCACAATAAACCACCATGGTTGGATTATGTTCATAGTTATCAGTGGTCCATGAGGCTAGTCATTTTATTCTCCTGCATAGCAGATAGCACACACACACACACACACACACACACACACACACACACACACACACACACACACACACACACACACACACACACACACACACATCCAGACAGGCAGGTTGTCTGTGTGACAGTCAGAGTACCTTGAGCTTACTCCTTCACTGTTATATCCAGAGTCAACTTCTCTCATGTCTCTCTCCTTCTTCATTGTTCTGTCAGAATGGAGGACGAACGGCATGTCCTGCAGCTCCCAGCAGGCTCAGTTCCAAGACTTCCTCCTCAGAGCCAACAAATACAGTTGTCTGAGGATGGCAGGCGATGATGGAGCAACAGACAGGAAGCTCATCCTGGTGGAGGTTTGGACTGCATCTTCATATGAAGACACTATTCCTGTTTTCTTCCCTTTCATTCATTCATTCATTCATTCATTCATTCATTCATTTCAGTAGCACAAGAACTCTGATATATATAATGCACATGTGTGTTTGTATATAGTGTGTGTGTGTGTGTGTGTGTGTATTTATGTATGTATACACACACACACACACACACACACACAATGTTTAATGTTTGGACTTTGCTTTCTCAGGAATTGCCAAACCAGTTCTACAGGCATCCCAGCAACCTGCACGATAACTTGAGGTGAGAGCAGCAGAGAAAACCAGGAGCAGTTACTGTGACTATGTGAACACACACTTATGAACACACAGATGTGAACACACACTTATAAACACACAGATGTGAACACATACTTGTAAACACACAGATGTTTGAAGCATTGTGAGCTGCAGGAGCACTCACATTACACCGCTCAACTTTTAGTGTCACCACGTTTGTGTGGAGAGTAGTTATTATTTATTATTTGGGTCTGAGGTCTTTCACACACTCACCATCATCACACTGTGGTCCTTCTGTCTGCACTGTGAATGTAATGTTGGCACAATTCAAACATCTGTCCATAAACTTATAGATGAATACTGTCTGTGATGCATACATAGAGCAGATTTTTCCACGTGAATAAATAACTGGTGCCTGTCTGTCTTGTTTATCTGTGTCATTGAACTTAGAAATGATATTTCTAACTGGAAAGTAAGGTTTGTAAACTGCTCACTCTGGCACACCAAAGTCCATAGAGAGATTTAGTCACTAAGGTGCCATGGATTTTATTCTGGTGTTCATACCACTACTTTTATTATATATTATAACTTTGAATTGTGCCAGAATATCTGTGTATATGTTTAGATTCAAAAGTAAGAATCATTTAGTTTAAGACTACATGTATTTTAAAGTATACATCCATGCTTTCTGAATTCTCTGAATACACTGTTGTTGCTTTGTTTTTTCATTCAGCCTAAGTGCAGTGCATGATGGTTTACTTAAACATTTGGAATTTGTAAATTAAGGAGGGAGTGATTTATAACACATGTGTATTATAGTATTGTGTACACAGTGTGTTGAAGTTGTGTGCCGCGTGTCTTTCAGGCGCTTTGTGAAGACCAGTCGATGTCCCTTGGTGTTCATAGTGTCGGACAGTCTGAGCGGAGACAGCAGCTCACGCTTGCTTTTCCCAAGAGACATTCAGGAGGAGCTGGACATCAGCTGCATCAGGTTCCCACATGACTCGCACTGCTGCCTTTAAACCTCAGTCACATTTAAATGAGTGGATTTACCCGGGTGAAAAAAAAAAAATAATGCCATTTCCTATATTAGTAATAATAATAATAATAAATCAAAGCACGACTACAACTTCAAACCTACTGACTTCTCTTGTTTTTAGTTTTAATCCAGTGGCTCCAACCACGATGATGAAGGTGCTCACCCGCATTTCAACCCTGGAGGCAGGAAAGGTAAAGAGGCAATCTTACATTTGATTGCACGTTGTTTTTGTACGGGATTAAACGAGCCCATGTTTCCTCATAATCCCCCACAGAGCTGTGGTAGGATGTGTGTCCCAGACAAAAGTGTGTTGGAGATGCTGTGTTCAGGAAGCTCAGGAGATATCCGCAGTGCCGTCAACAGCCTACAGTTTTCCTCTCTCCCAGGTGCGACGTCATTTCACACGAAAGAGTTAACTTTAGGTTTTAACCTCGTGGTTCCCACCCACTGAACTCAACGGTAACTTTCTCAGACACGTCATTGGAAAAGGATCTGTGGAGGCTGAAGAAGGACAGACCTGTGGCTTCAGCGAGTAAAACCGTTTCCAGAACGACCCAGAGGAAGAGGAAGTCAAAACAGACAAAGGAGCAGGAGGAGGAGCAGGCTATAGGAGGGAAAGATGCCTCTCTCTTCCTGTTCAGAGCACTGGGAAAAATCCTCCACTGCAAACGTGAGTCTTTTTCCCCCGTGTCCAAACTTCACCCTACAATCACTGTGTGTTGGCTGCATTTACAGACATGCTCATCTTTTAGATCCACACGGTGGAGTAGTGTTTAGTAGATACTCTATATCGTGACATGAGACGAGAAATGGTTTTCACATGTGAGAAAGTATCTGTGATGACTTTTCCTAGTTTGAATGGCCGCTGCATTGATTATCGTCATGTTTATTATATTGAAAAACAAGTGAATTACACTAAATATCATAAATGAAATATTTGATTTGGTTCCCAGTGTTTGCTCTGGTTGAGCAGATGCAGGTTGTTCAGACCTCAGCAGTTGACTTTTGTTTATCATCAACAGGAAGGAACCATGAAGATGTTGAAGCAGCTGACGTTGCTCCTGCTCCTGCTCTACCATCTCACCTGTGTCATCATCACAGAGAAACATTATTAGTTGACCCTGAGGTAAAAATCTGGATTTAAATGTTTTCATTTTTAAAATCTTGGCTCAGTGTTCACCGTCAGTGTTCTTCTTCAGCTGGTTGTTGAACGTTCACACATGTCTGGAGAGTTCTTCAACCTGTACCTCCACCAGAACTACCTGGACTTCTTCTCTCAGGTGGAGGACGTGGCCCGAGCCAGCGAGTATCTGTCTGATGCCGACCTGCTCACTTCTGATTGGACGGTCAGTTGCTTTCTATACGTTTTATGCCAATAAGAATGCTAAGGTTCAGTGTTTCTCTCATTTTTATACTGTATTTGTGGAGGTTATTTTTGTCTGATAGTTTTATTTTTGAATTGTTGACAAGCATCAATACTGACGCAGTATTGAAACTCACGTCATCCAAACTGGTAATCTCGCCTCTGACACAGGGCGATAGGGTAATCTAAGGGATTAACATCCTTCAGTGTCTGTTTAAAGGCCTGTGCGCTGCTGTTTTCAGAGTCGCAGCACCATGCAGGAGTATGGATCTTCAGTGGCCACTAGAGGGCTCCTCCACTCCAACTCTCAGCAGGTTTGTGTTGGATTCAGACCTCTGCACAAACCCAACTGGCTGCTGATCAGCAAGAGGGTAAGACATTACATTAACTTCATTAACTGAACTATTCTGAACTAAGTACAAAGCTCTATACTCAGACAACATGGCTGCCCTCAGGTGAACAATGTAATGTAGATGCTGTTTATGATTGTCCTTGTTTGAGGATCAGGCTGTTCACTGAACACACACACACACACACACACACACACAGAACAACAGAAATCATATTATGCTAATAAATACATGTATATACAAATGCAAGTAGATTTCCTGTTGATTTAAAATAATTTACACAATTGAAATCATGGTTTATCAATGAAGACCAGGAACTTGTGATTGAGACCAGTCCTCTCAGGAAAATGAAAACCTTGGGCTTTTCAAACTTTAAGACTATGTCTTATTTATAAAAAAAAAACACATCACACAAACGCATTAAATGTTAAAGTCATTAAAACATTCTCGTCAACTGTGGTCAATTCCTCACACATTGTGACTGTTGGTAAACTGTTGTGGTGAAATATGTGTCCATGTCTTCAGACCAGGTACAGCAGCCCATGTTATAGCATTTTATACAAATAAAACGATATACGACAGTGCTCTAGTTTGTGGCTTCTATGACTGTTTCTCACATTCAGCAGAAGTTCCTTTTGTGTCAGTCTCACAGACTTTATGTGAAGGTTGAAGATGAGATGTTGTGTCACTTTAAATGCAGCTACAGTAAATGAGGTTGTTGTTGTTGTTGTTGTTGTGTCAGCACCGGGAGAACTGCCTGGCTGCTCAGTCCCTGTTCAGGAACTTCTGTCTGGCACCAGTCAGCCTGCAGACGGAGCTGCTGCCGTACCTGGCTAAACTCACCAATCCTATGAGGAATCAAGGTAACACACACACACACACACACACACACAGAGTCAGACAACTGTGTCATTATTAAGGATCTGTTCAGAGTTCGGAGCTTTTGCACAGAGGTTTTTTATCCTTTTATAGTTTTATTGTATGGATTTTTCATTTGTGGTTTTTTTGAATACTTTCTACAGGACTTAATTGTTTTATTGTTTGTTGTCTAGGCCTATGATGTCATTTCTTATATTTTATTTATCTTGTTAATCTCTGTTGTACAACACTTTGTATCAGCTGTCGTTGTTTTTTAAAGTGCTTTATAAATAAAGTTGGATTGGAGAAGTAAGTAAATTAAGAAATCCAGGATATCTGAGGAAAGCAGGGCTTAACCTATGTGAGTGAATTCATCCTGGCTTTGTCTGTCGCATGAGAAGATCCGGCTTGGTTAAGCCACTGAACAGAGTTGCTGTATGAACTAATGTTCACCTGTGTGTGTGGATACACTTGTATTCATGTAAGTGTTCTGTGACTGTTGTTCCTCTCAGCTCAGATCGCTTTCATCCAGGACGTGGGTTACATGTCACTGAGGAGCTTCAGCAGCAGGTACAGCTCCCCTTTTCATTTTCCCATAATGCAGTTGGATACTGACCATCCGATAATAAGTAGTGAGCAGGGAACATACCGGAGCTTAAACAATCACTCAATAAATCAAATATTAATCGATTATGACCAACTACTTTGCTAATTGGTTTGAGTGTTTTTTTTATCTTCTTAAATGTGAATATTATCTTGTTCCTTTGCTCCATAAAACAAAGAAACTTTTCAAACTGAATGACTTTAGTTTGTGGATGAACCAGGATATTTGAGAACATCCTCATTTTGAGGTTTGGAAACAACACTGAACATTTTATTTTGAAAAATAATCGTTATTTGACCTAGAATGTTCATTAATGGTCAAAGAATGAATTGGCTGGTGTGCTCTGCACCACTGATTCATCATCCACAGGTATCCATAGCAACATTCATGACCTCAGGCGCTGACGTGTCCTAATATTACACCATACAGCTCATTTTTGTTTCCCAAACCTTTATACGGGTACTTGCTTTTCAAATATACCAGCCAACCATTTTCAAGAGATTCATGTTTGATAAAAGAACCATTTATTCTGTAATTAGCCTTAAATAAAAGTCTCTGCCTCTGTCAATGACTGCTGTGCATAACTAAATGACATCCTCTGTGTTATCTGCGTGTTCAGATTAAAGTTGGAGGCTCTGACGGACAAAGAACCAGGACAGCTGGAGACAGACGGTGAGGAAGAGGAGCAGAAAGACGAAGGACAGGGTGGAGCTGAGGATGGTCTGCCGGCCAGTCAGCCTCAACCGACCACAAATCCAGCTCTTTTGGAGGAGGAGCTAATCATTGAGGAATATGACAGTGACTAAACACACACACACACACACACACACTCGCACACTTTCACCTTTTCTTCGTCTGGTTTTCATAAATGGAAAAAAGTTAGGAAGTAACAAAATAAGTTCCAAGACAAATTTTGATATGAGAAAAACAACGTTGTTATTTTTGTTACCAAAAAGTTGGTCCTCCCAAATGGCTGTGATGATTCATATTATCTTTAAAGCCTGAAGTGAATGTGATTGTGTTGCTAGAGAACACATGGAGATGAATTGTTATAATCTCAGTGTTTAAGGCCCTTAAAAGTTCAGTTCTGTCAGTATTTATTAGTTTTATGTTCATGTTCAGCACTTGTATGTATATTTTTTTTGTATATTTTGTATCTTTGTTTTGTTGATTGCTTGATGAGCCCGTTGTTACTGCCCCGGCTGCAGCTCAATCCATTTCACTCATTACACAGATGATTCAGGTCTTCTGAGCTGTGGTTGTATTGAGTACTGACTGTGTGCGCCCCCTGCTGGGAAAGACATGCTCATGCTCATGTCTCCATGGTATCTTAAGAATATGTCGGCCACTCTTCAAACCAGTGACTTGACATCATGGCTCAGAGGAGTTGCTGATCCACAGCTGCCACTGTCGGTAAGTTCCATTGTGCCATTTTGTGACTTCAGTGTTTCAAACCATTGGTCCAGATTTAAATAAGTGAAACAAACTTACCACACGAGGCAGCAGTGAACCAGTGAACTCCTGTGTCCCCACAAGCTAAAATCACTGATTGTCTCAGTCTGGATTTTGGTGCAGGACATTTAGCAGAGTATTCATTACTTTTGCCGTGGGGAAACACTAATTAACTAAAGTCCAACATAGTACAATACTGAGACCTAAATCAGGCTTTATCATGTGAGTATTTTGATAAATGACTTATAATCACTTTGTCCATGTGTCTCCATGGGCAGCTCTGTTTGAAGTGAGCGGAAGTGTCTCCGACTAGTTCCTGGAACTTCCAGCAGGGGGCGTACACGGCAAAGTCAGGCTATGAGTCGCTCATACAACCACACTTAAAAAAAACAGAAAACAAAAAAACAACAACCACCCTCTTTTGTCACGTTTGGACTTACAGAGGAATAAATGATCCAAATCTCCACAGACATATGAATAAAAATGATTTATGTGAAGCTGATCGTTATCGTCTTTACCTGAACATTGGCTTCCACTCACACACCCTGTCATCCAATATTTACACATGCAACTCCTTTAAATATTCCCTCTGGTGGTGGTGGTGACTAATTGGCTGCAGCTGGAAGTCCCAAAAGTACTTTCAACTTAAAAGTCCAGCAGGTATGATTGTTAGAAAACTAGTTAACTGTGGACTTTCATTCACAGGTTGCTGATGTTGGATTAGAGGTATTTTTGTGGAAGTGACACAAATGCAAAATAATTGTTGGAGTCTCCCCTCTAATATGACTGATATAGCAACGTGATCAAGTGTCATTCTCTCTCATTCATTTTCCCAATAACTCCAAAAAACAAAAGAAACATGCACTTAATAACTAAGGATTGTTTTTGCGAAAGGCAACTTTCAATAAGCAAACATTTTAAAAATGGTTATACCATAAAACATAATTGGCTAGTATATTCTTAATGCCAATGAACCCTCCTAAATGTGACACTCTGGACATTTGAAAAAAAAATATGTAACTTAAGCCATAGTTCAAATTCTAACTGTTCTAAACCTTTATTTTAGTTAAATTAAATTAAATTAAATTAAATTAAATTAAATTAAATTAAACTTATTTTGAAGGAAATGACCGGAAGTAGCTGTGATGTACTGAGTTGCGCTTGACTGAGCAGACGTTAGACGACGCAGAGAACGGAAGTATTGTCGTTATTCTTATGATGACAGCTGACTCACTTGTTTACATTGACTGAACTTTGACTCAGCGCGAGGAATTCAACGTGTATCGCTTGAGTCCAGCTCCAGTCACAGGTAAGAAGAAAACTCTCCTAAAGATAAACAGTCATTCTTTTTAAAATGTCGAGCCTTCAGGTTTCTGCCAGTAATATTCTCATAGATTAGCAGCTGCTGACAAATATCCGTGTTGTCTTGTACATGTGTTTCTATAAAGTCTCCAACTATGTTCGTTACTTTTTATTTTGACAGTTTACAAAGTTCCCATTAGCAGCACATATAGAACATTTAGATAACAGGGTAAACAATGATGGAATAAGCATAATATAAAGTAATAAAGATAATTCTGTTCATACTCAGAGATTGTGATGAAATGATGAAAGATGTTATTATAAATATTTACAATATGAATGCATTTGTCATTGTCCTGTAGATCTAGTGACTAAAGTAAATTGGGAAAGAGATTTGGAATAAAATGGTTTATTATCTCATGGACTGACAAAATAAGTAATATCTTTAAGTTAAAATGATGTGTGGCCTTTACAGGTATAAACAATTAAAATAATGTCATAATTCAAATGGTCAGTGCTGGTAAACTTAGCAATAACAACATTGGTGTGATATATATGTAATATGTAAATACTATTGTGAAATGTCGAGACTTTCTCCAGTTTCTGGACAAACCGGAAAAAGTTTCCACTGAGCGCAGCTTTGTTTATCCTTCAAAACAAACACACTTCGTAGAATACATTTGTTATCTCGTTTGGTTCAGTCCGTCCCCGCTGCATTCAAGAGAAAACCAGACTCTGACTTGAAATCCAGAAAATGTCCAGATCTTTGAGAACACTGTCTGTTTTTAAAGGTTTGAGTCCACACGGTGGAGTAGTGGTGAGCACTGTCGCCTTACAGTAAAAAACAACAACAACCTGATGAAAGCAACCCAGGGAATTTCTGTTTCTGAGAGTTTAATCCCTGTTTCTCGTGCAGGGATTAAATGGACACTCTAGATTACAGATGAACACTTCTGACATTTCAAGAAATATTCAGTCACCATTAAATCCACCCTTGTTTTCATGAGCCGTCCATGGAGTCTGTTAGTTTCTTGATGCTGCTGTTGATAGATGTGCATTGTCTTCTCTCGTGTTTAAGAAGAACTCACCAGCCCTCGGTCTGGTTCAGGTCAGGTGAGGAAGGGGGGCGTGTCATTGTCCTGTAGGTATTGCAGTAGGTTTAGGAGTTGATATTATGTCCATCATCATCATCATCATCATCATCCTTAAAAAGAGCAACCCCACCTCCACCATGCTGACACCTGACTGAAGTCATTTGAATTTTTTTTTCTCCACACGTTCCTTGTGACCCTGTCGACTCTTTGCAACACAACACCTTGACCCTTGACCTTACGGTGATCACACCTCAATACCTCAGCTGCTGCGAGTGCGCTGCTTCCCTCTCGAAGGCATTTTGTTAAATCTCTTTTTTGGCTCATTT
This sequence comes from Solea senegalensis, assembly GCF_019176455.1. Lineage (NCBI taxonomy): Eukaryota > Metazoa > Chordata > Actinopteri > Pleuronectiformes > Soleidae > Solea > Solea senegalensis. The sequence continues at coordinate 14,061 of NW_025321105.1, read as the reverse complement.
TGTCTAAAGGTAAAGAAGCTGCCTAATAATTATGCTCAGCATGATAAAGGGACCCTCCCCCATTAAAATAACCATGACCCCAGAATTTTAGTTCCAGTTGAAAAATATGCATAAAAATGACATTAATCTCAAAATAATCACTTGCTTAATAATTGTGCAAACAGTATATGTTGTGTGTGTGTGTGTTCTAATATGACCTAATCTGGGTGTGTGTGTGTGTGTGTGTGTTTAGGTGTATTAGCCAGGTTAGCTCTGACCTGGTTCAGATGCAGCGGGTGAGCGAGGCCTTCAGCCTGGATGATGACATGGTGGATGGAGACCTGGGCGATGGGATGAGCTTCTGTGGCCTCCCAGAGTCTCCAGTGGTGCGAGCAGGTGTGCTGCACTGCAGCTCCCAGGCAGGAGAGATGACCTGGAGACTGAAGACACAGCAGAGAGTCAGCTGGAGGCTTCCACGCTGCGGTGAGGAGAACGTCCCTCAAATTTACATTTTTCAATGCTCCAACAACTCCACCAAACTTCACCTGTCTAACCTCGCGTTTACTGGTCCGTGAGGGTTTCTTTCCAAGTCACATGATCCTGTATGTAAAGATATGAAATCCTGCAGAATGACGCACATGTTCAGTCTACTTTCTTGTAGACGGTTTTATTTGATTCAGAGATGTTTGTTCATTTGTCCTCATACATTTTTAAAATGACATCTTTTGTTGGGTTTTTATGACCTTTTTTTTTTTGCATCTTGCACCTGGCAAATACTCCATATTGTAACCAAACAATCAGTATTATTCCATTTGTTCAGCTAACTTAAATAAATTAAACTTGCAACCTCTGCTATTCCATATATGCTATTCCTCATGGAGCCACATGGTTCCACAGTCACTGTCTATGAGTGGTTCATCAGCAGTGACACAGACACATGTTTCCTTGGAAGTGATGGAAATACAAACAAGGTCAGATCAGGATGATCTACAGCAGACACATAATGGCTGATGTCACATCACAGAGGAGAGACCAGTGACTCAAATGTTTGTTCACTTTACAGGGAGGAGTCACCTAAATAACAACACGCCATTAAAGTCACATCCATTCTGTCTGTCTGTCTGTCTGTCTGTCTGTCTGTCTGTCTGTCTGTCTAATATCACAAAACAAGGATTCTGTGATAATCACTGGATTTCTCTATTTATTCACAGCATAGAGAACAAAGTGCATGAAGTGAATGTATTGAACATGGGTGGAGCCTCTGTTAGCGTAGCTTTCTCCACATTATCCTGCTATAAACTCCACCCAAGTTTCCCAAGCGAGACATCGAGTAGAGATGAGACTGCTCTTTCATTTATTATTTACTAATATGGATATTTGGTGTAGTGATTATTGGATGATGTTAAACATAACCAGGTTCTGTGCAGCAATAGGCAGAAATAACAGGAACTACTTCACCCAGACAGGAAGTGGATCAGGTTCAATTATACATGTTAAGCATTATTATAATAAAGACCCTGTTGCTTCTTACTGATAGAAAAAGCACGCGCGTTGAGACGATAGTAAAATGTGACGTGGACAGACAAATATCTCTTATTATTATTATTATAAATATTAATACTACATGAACTCTCTCTCTCTGTGACCGAGCAGCTTCTCTGAACGACCTGTCCAAAGATGAGCTGAAAGACAGACTGCAGGAAGCGAGTGAGGTGAGAATCATGAAGAGAGAAACAGCATCCAGTACTCGACTGTCACTGATGACACTGCTGTGTTCTCAGGTGATCGACGTGCTGTGCTGTGAACTGGAAGTGGCACATCGTTACCTGGAGGGAAAATATCAGGCTCTGAAGATCTTACAGGGAAAGGTAAACAAACACACACACACACACACACACAGGGAATCACAGGAGTCCAGGATATATACAGTATATACTGTATATAGCCATCGCTTTCACCTCTTACTATTTAGAATAGAAATACTTTATTCATCCCCAAGGGGAAATTGTTTTAACATAGCAGCAATACAATTATTATAAAATATATATATATATAAAAGCAATAAAATATCATAAACATAACATGTAAAATGTGCAACAGTGGGAAAAAAATAGCAATGATCATTATAACAAAAATAATAGTTCAGACATTTTTTAGAATGTTCTGACCCATTTTCAAGTTACTGTTCTCAGTCGAAATGACTTTTCCAAACCAAACCACACCATGATGGAAACACAGCACTGGTCTCTGTTCTGCATTTGACTGTGTGACTCTGCATTTTCACTGGTTAACACTCAGACTGACCTGAACACAGTCAGTGTGTTACCATGACATTTAGAAAGCCTCACCCCAAACACCTGCATGACATGACAGGGGAACGTCTCACCTGTGCACCTCCACACATGAATGAGGCCTGAATCTGAATCCATGTGCTGTTTTTCCCTGTTCACACTGTCATGGATCATATCTGATTATGGGAGCAAAAGATCAGTATGGGGTCACGTGCACCATGCAGCCTGTAAAGGTGCTTTCATACCTGTATTTAGTTCTGATTGAAGAAGTAATGTATGTTACACACTGCAGTCTCGACTGGACACACTGAGACCACTGTAACTGTGTCGTGTCAGAGCGACGTGCGATTGCTGTGTTCACACAGGACAAATCTGGGGGAAACACCTGGGTATGAAAGTTCCCTAAGAGATGGAAGCGTCCAGGGTCTGAGTGGATGAGGCTAACTAAACGTTTGTTGTTCTTCACACAGGCCATTCTCGACAAAGCCACGAGTCACACTAAAAGTCTGCTGCAGAAAAGTGACGAGAGGGCCAAAGCTCTGGAGAAGGTTGGTGCTTTCTTTCCTCTGCTGCTCAAATAAAGGCTTGGTGTGTTTGCTCTCACAGTCTGAACAACCGTCAGGAACTCACTGCTCTTTTTCTGTTGATCAAGGACAAACAGGTTGTGACACATGCAGCTGCTCATAATTTGTCTTTACAGACATCCTGATACAAATATGAAATACTTAACAACCACATTTGTTCACGTTTGCGTCCTTTAATTTATTATTATATTATTATATATATAGACAAGCATTTTTTTATTTTTTTATTTTGTCTCCAAGATACAACTTGTTTACATTGTGTCTCCTGATTATTGTACTTAGTCAGGCATCTATTAACCTGTGACTTTTCTCCTTCTATATTATATTCTCTACTGGACTTCTCATCATAACCAATATTGGAAAAGAAATGATCAAATAACTTTATCTAATTAAGCCTTTTTCAAAAATGTCAACATTTTATTGCAGAACATCATTTTCTAACTTTTCTAAATTGTGTGTGTAGGCAGGGAACGTGTACTTTAGTTTTACTTTTCTACAAAACACACAGTGTCAATGGATGTCACTGCATGTGAAATCTGACTCTGCTGTGTGTGTGTGTGCGCGCGTGTGTGTGTGTGTGTGTGTGTGCGTGCGCGCGCGCGCGCGTGCGTGCGTGCGTGCGTGTGGTTAAAGGCAGTTAGAGTGTGAACAAATATCTTGGTCTGATGATCAATGATAACAAACTACGCTTTGAACATCTTCACTTTTATCTCAAGGTTCACAGTTTTTAAAAGAATCTGTTGCTCAGCAACATTACGACACATAAACAACACACACAATCAAAACTTGTGTTGTCTTGCAGGAGGTGAACAGTTTGCAGTGGGAGCTCAGCTTCAGTCAGGTCCAAATGAAGAAGGCTGAACAATCCTGGGAGCAGAAATATAACCGGTGGGATTTTCTTCTGTTCAGCCCGCCCTCATAAACACACCCCCCTCTCTCTCTCTCTCTCTCTCTCTCTCTGTATAACTTTATTGCTGTTGCTTGTGTTTTCATCAGAATGGTGAGTGAGAACCAGAGTGTGACTGAGAGCCTGCAGGAACGAGAGAGCGAGATCCAGCTGCTGCGAACAGAAAACTCTGGTAAACGCTGAATAATGTCATCGTCATATCTTTGTGAAGTGAATTCTAGTCACTGACGCTGTGTGTGTGTGTGTGTGTGTGTGTGTGTGTGTGTGTGTGCAGATCTAAGTCGCCAGTGTTTGGAGCTTCTCTCCATGTTCAGTGTGAGGGAGCAGAGGGTTTACACTGGAACCAAACCTCAGTGCAGCGCAGAGAGACACGCAGGTGTCCTGGAGGTGAGACGAGCTCCTGTGTGCTGTGATGGACTGAGCGGTTTACAGAGTGACACAAACATCCCTTATTTAAATATAAAGCGAGATAAAGTGTCCGACGGTGTCTGCGGACATGTTAGACTTCAGCTGGCTCAGATTTCATGAGCGACGTTAATCGCATCAGTGTCATACTCTGTGTTCTGCAGCTGGCCGTGTTGGGAGCCTGTCGCTGTCCTGGAGTCGTGGAAGCGTGCACCTGCAGTCGCACAGCTGCTGCCAGCAGGAAGCAGCTCATCCAGCTGCAACAGGAGGTAAACCACATCTCAACACTTCAGTGTGTGGGGTGGAAGAAATGTGTGTTTGTTAACTGCGGGAATAAGTGACTTATCTGATGTCTATTTTATTTTACAAAAATGAACGGCAGAGGGTTTATACAGCATGAACATGTATGTTTTATATAAATAATGACTAAATATCATTATGCATCAAAATAAGTTTAAAATTAAAAGTGTGTGTGTGTGTGTGTGTGTGTGTTCCAGCTCGATGCTCAGCGTGAGAGGCGAGAGGAGGCGTGGATGGTTGCAGACGCTTTTCGCATCGCCTTTGAACAGCAGCTGAGGAAACGCAGTGATCACTTCCTGCTGCTGGCGGAGAACAACATCCTGAAATCACACCAGTGCAAAGCTGAAGGTCATTCATTCGTTTTCTTTTTTACTTTTCATGCATCATCATTACTTAATGCAGAGAGAAACTGGGGAAAGGTTCAACAGGGAGCAGAGGCAGAGTTCCTAAATGTAAATATACAACTTCTCAGTTGAATTCAGTTCCAAGAAAATAATAACATCTGATAACAACATATTTTATCTCACAGAAGTTGATCTAATAAGGTGAAAAAAGACCTTACAATAAGAGGAACAGTGGAGAGCAGGGTCTCCTGTAGCTAATGATCCTTGACTGAGCGCCTCATAATTCCCATTTATTGGAATGATTAAAATAAAGTGTTTGTCTTTTACTTTCAGGCGTTAAGAGTCCTTTAATAGACGTAAGGAAGAGGTTGAGAGGATTGCTGCCTCCTGGTTTGGAGCTGAAGATGACTGATGAGCTCTTGGACTCTCTCTACAAACTGCTGGACCTGGTTAGTGTCTTCACTTCACGTCTTAATGCTTAATGTTTTCAGCTGTTTGTGCTGCTGCTGCATCAGAGAGGCGTCATCGTTCTCACTGGAATCACTGCAGACGGTTAAAAAACTAAAGTGTCACTGAATGAATCTACACCTGCTGAAGTCTGACATGTTTTGTTGCTGTATGTCGTCATTAGACAAGTGGAAACTGTCCACTCACTGTCCTTCACCAAAGTCAGTGTGAAAAACCGGTGAAACAGGAGCTGCTGCTGTTTCTGTCAACACTGACAAAAACTGCTGATGGATCAACAACGACTGTGTGCGAGATCTGGAGCCACACACACTTCTGTTTTCAGTCAGAGACGATGTGAAGCATAAATAATGGATTATAAGAGATTCTAGGCTTACGTCGGAGCAGCCATGTTTTCAGTCGAGCATGCCTGTCTGTCTGCCTATCTGTCTAATGCTGGTTGGCCAACAGGGGGCGAGCACAGCATCATCAGTGTGGCCCTAACAGGGCTGTGATGGTGCTGCAGGTGGGCCGTGAAAGCTCATTCAATATAAATAAATAATGAACATGTCATGTTGAAATCATGTGTTACCTTTCTTTCATCTGACCTGCAGGTGCAGGTGCAGGTGCAGGTGCAGGTCAGGTGCAGGTCAGGTGCAGGTCAGGTGCAGGTCAGGTGCAGGTCAGGTGCTGGTCACGTGCAGGTCAGGTGCTGGTCACGCAGGTCAGGTGCAGGTCAGGTGCTGGTCAGGTGCAGGTCAGGTGCAGGTCAGGTGCAGGTCAGGTGCAGGTCAGGTGCAGGTCAGGTGCTGGTCAGGTGCAGGTGCAGGTGCAGGTGCAGGTCGGTGCAGTGCTGGTCAGGTGCAGGTCGTGCCAGGTGCAGGTGCAGGTGCGCAGGTGCAGGTCAGGTGCAGGTGCTGGTCACGTGCAGGTGCAGGTGCAGGCTGGTCAGGTGCAGGTCAGGTGCAGGTGCAGGTGCAGGTCAGGTGCAGGCTGTTGTATGCAGTGTCAGTCCTGACATGCATGTCAGTATTAAGTGAAACCTTTCAAATATCACGTGGAGCTCAGCTGTGATAATCTCGTGCATGTGCTGAAAGATTATTAAACCTGTTTGCTTCTGTCTGACTTTGCTGTAATTGTATTATTAAGTAGTCTCAGTTGAAGTTAATCTGTGCTTCTTATGCTGCAGCTGAATGATAAGGAGGAGGCGCTGGCCCACCAGAGGAAGGTGAGCATCATGTTAGCGCACAGTGCAGAGGAACTGCAGAGACAGTTACACCTGGACTCACAGTGTCAGAGCGCCGGGGCTTTAGAGTCCAACGCTCACGATCCACCAGGGACTCACAGTCAGTCTGAGCAAACAGCTGCTGCGTCACAAGCCCAGCGTCAGCCACAACTGTCACCGTGTGTGACTGATCCACCGTCAGCCCCGTCACACACCGACAACCAGCTCCTGTGTCACAGCAGCCACTAGTCTGAAATCCAGAGTCCTGAACCAGCACAGGATCCACCAGACATGGTCGTCATGTCTCAGCTCCGGACGCAGCAGGTGTTGTTTGAGTGTCTCAGACTGATGTGTGACGTCACATGTGGTGCTTGTATTCATTCATTCCCATTCACACAGTGCATTGCAGAGGTAAGGAGCAGCATGGGGTTAAGTGTGTCGCATCATGAGTCATCTCATGTGGCCCTGAGTTACAAACACGCTTACTGTTGTCGTTAATTGTAATTCTTTCATATTTGTTTCACAGTAAATCATTAAAATGAACCGTAGACATGTTGCCACGCTGTAATGTGCTTTCCAAGAGGCTTATTTTTAAATGCCACTAGGGGGCGCCTGTGTCATCCCAGTCACTCTATTATTTATTTATATATATGTATATACATACATGTGTATATATATATATATACATGTATATATGTATATACATATATATATATATAATGATGTTATTATAGTGATTTCACTTTTTTTTTAAACAATCACAGTAATATCATAAATATATCGTGACATGAAAGTTCATATCTATCATTTTATCAATAGCAGTTACACTTTCTTCTATTGCCCCCTTGACCAAAGCTCCGCCCTCAAAACACTGAAAGTATTTTTTGTAAAAAGATTTTGGTCATGTAATGTAATGTTTTTTTTGTAAAATTAGTTCATCAGTTTCCTCTGTATTTGTAAGGATTTTGTCGTTGTGCACGTCTTTGGACCAAATGAAGTTAAAATAAGAGTTTTAATCTTGTATGTGTTGCATTAAAGCACAACATTATGTAATGATGTAAACAATAAGAGCAGCAGTGACTATTATAACTGTAGAGGTGTCAGATCAGAGGTAAACACACACATGAAAGACGAGGAGAGGGTTTAAAAACATTTCTTGATATGAACTCACAAAGCTTCATGTTCTCCTGCAGCTCAAAAACTGTGTTTCCACTTTTCATGTTTACATCTGTCCTCGGCAGCATGCTGTTCACTGAACGACCAGCTGAGGGCAGTGTTTGCCTACATACTGATCCGCTCATGAAGCTTTGCATGAACTCACATCATTTTGAAATGTTGATATTTTTTAAACAATCACATATATTTTGAGTAATGTGTATTTAGTGAATGCTCTACACATTTATATTATACATATATATATTATACATATTAAACATATTTATATTATACACATTTATATTATACATATATATATTATACACATTTATATTATACATATTCTACATATATATTATACATATTATACGTATTTATATTATACACATTTACTGTATATTATACACATTTATATTATACATATATTATACATATTATACACATTTATATTATACATATTTATATTATACATATTATACATATATATTATACATATTTTTAGTGCTTTTCTGGACCGTTTTGGCCATTCACTCATTCATGCATCTTTCTGCCGCTCATTTTCTATCACACATGTTGGTATGTACTGTAGACTGTGAGCCAGGAATCAAACCCACAGCCTTACATTTGAAAGGCAACTCGCTCTACCACTGATCCACAACCTTAAGCAAGTACTGAGAGATGGATTCACCAGTAAATATCTGCCCATTGTTCCATGATGAGGTCACTGCAGTCTGCCTGTCAAACATCATCTAAGAAGCATTAAACGGAAACAAACCTGTATTGTTTATTTGGCAGATCAGCTCATTGTTGTCCCCAGGACTCAGTCCATCTGTCGTCATGTTGTGTCTCTTGACCTCAGACGAGCAGTGGTCAGCGTGTTTGGGTGCTCTGGTCTCGCTCCGAAGAAACCTGAGACAAGATCAACACAGCTCAACGGAAACGCTGCTCGTGTGCACTGTCGTCCTGCAGAGATGGCGCATCACAGTTTTATTACATATAGTGAATTTCATTTTTAAGTGTGGTTGTTTGAGGAGCTGTCTGCGCCCCCTGCTGGCTCCCTGTGCTGAGAACCAGCAGAAGACAGGCGCAGTCACTGTCACTGCAGGAAAATAAGCTTTTTAACAGCTGAACAAACCCGAACCCTGCCAAGTGTACGATATCAGGCGATATCAGGCGACTGCGTTTGCTGCTTTACTTCAGTTAGACACACGCTAAAGTCCAGCAGCTGCTGTGTCACCAAATTTAATCTAAATCTAATCTCAGAATTCTGAGATTACAATTAAAAAAAAAAGGAAATTAACGTCAGAGTTCTGAGAAAAAGACCGAATCGCAGAACTCTTTTTCTTTTTCTCAGAATTGTGACTTTAATCTGAGAATTCCTGCTGTTTTATTATAATTTGTTTACATAAATGATCCCTAATACTCTTGTGTAAAATACAAAGCGTTTACATAAACATAAAGTGACCTTTAATCAGCTTGTGGCTCCACAGTGGCTTCACTGACACACAGGAAGTCAAGTGGACTGAAGTGAACTGCACGAGCGGCTCGAAGTCACTGTATCATTTTCACACATCTGCTTCATTAGCTTCACATAATGACACAGATTTTCACACAAGACGACGGAGACATTTGCATCTTTGGGTCTTGAAGCTCTGTGAGCGTCCGTGACTGAACGTCTGAGCATGGCTGCAGTCATTCATCCATTCATAAATCAAATCACTAATTAATTTTAGCACCAAATAATCAGCTTTTTTTGTCTGACAGTCGGATTTTTCTTCTTCAATTTTCTCAAACGTGAATATTTTGTGGTTTGTTTGATCCACATGACAAAGAAATCATTAAAACTGTACATATATACATATATGTATATATATGTGTGTATATATATATATATATATACACATACACACGTATGTACAGTGTTTTTTTTCCAAAGTCATAAAAATGAGAAAATATATATATATATATATTTATTTTATATGTTTCAAATTTAAAAATGTTATTGTTATTTTTTTGGCAATAACAAACTGAATTGACCTCAATTTGAGTGAGAAGTCAGAAATGAATCAAGCATGAGATTCAATCACTGAATCAAGAATGTAAATGTCTAGAATCAAGAAATAATAACTTGCTTCACTTTTTTTAAACCTTTCTTTCAGCTTCTGTTTCTAGGAGTCACCACAGTGGATCAATGATCCACACATGATTTGGAGTTTTTTAAACACCAGATGCCCTTCCAAGTGTTTGACCTGTCCTGGGATTTGAACCAGCAACCCTCCTGTCCCACTCATCCATGGGCTGCCGTGCTGTGCCACTAGAATTAAGCCCCATCAAAGATGGTGGAAGACAAAGTACAAAGATTCTAGAAACATCTGCAACACATGTGCGATGTGTGCGCGACAGCAGCTCAGTGTGAAGGTCGTGTGTGGGTTTGGATCCCGGCTCTTCTGCATGCCGATGTGTCCCTGGGCAAGGCACTGTGCCGACAGCGTGACAGTTGGTGTGAAAGATGTGTGAAGGATAGGAAAATGCACCGCACATGTGTGTGTGAGTGTGTGAGTGTGAGTTTTCATCAAGACTAGAACGTGTTCTATAAATATATTATATTATATTATATATATAAATAAATATAAACTATAAGAAATGTGCTGATTTATATTTATGAATCCATTTAAACAGAATGCGAAGCATTGATCTCTGTTATTGAATCATGATTGTGTCATAATAAACAATGAACTTCTGCAAGTTTTTATTATGTGTGTGTGTCTCACAGACACACACACACACACACACACACACACACACACACATACACACACACACACACACATACACACACACACAGACACACACACAGACACACACACACACACACACTGACACACACACACACAGACACACACACACACACACACAGACACACACACACACACACACACACTGACACACACACACACACAAACACACACACACACACACACCTCAGGCAGGGCGAGAACACACTTGCACTTACCTCTCAGGAACAAAAGATGGGAGGAGCGTGGCGGGAACACTGGGCTGTTTTTGGGCCACATGCATCCTCAGGCCTCTGTATTTGGGGCGACGTCAGCCTCCAGGACTTTGTACTTTGAACATTATCGACTCTCAACCCATTGATCGGGGCTTAAGCATCTCAGCCGGACTCTGACTGACGCCGCTGCACAGGAGTGGCGAGATTAATTAGAAAGAAAATGGTTTTTAGTATGGCTGGCTGCATACAGAGACACACACACACACACACACACACACACACACGCTGTCGTGACTGTGATGTGTGTGTGAAAAACATGAACCCACAGTGCATTGCTGAGTTTTGACAGATCTGTGCTCCAGGGCGACTGAATTCATGAGCCATTACTCCGACACGATCTAGTTGGTGCATTATGTTCCATGTCATCTGACATTAGTGGAGCAGTGAGTGACATCCATTGAGGAAACCAGTGCTCTCTGACACTGGCTGGCTGATAGGGCAGCGTAAGGATCCAGCCTCATTGTTGTGTTGGGTTCTCTTGCCCCCCCCGCCCCGCCCCCCTCCTCCCTTTGCTCTCTTTTCCTTGTGCATCCAGTTGAGTTCATGTGGGCAGTAATCAGAGGACAATACTGCAACCTCCAAGCCCTCACAGCAGCCATTGTGCTGCTCCACAGTAAGCTCCAGCTGGCCTGTTTCCACTTTTGTTTTTTTAGGACACTGTAGCTCCATGACGAGGATTAACTTCAGGCTGTTTGTGTCATTTTACAGGAAAATAATAAAAAATAGAAACAAACGTTCACAATCAACAGTAAACAACGTTTCTGGGAGGAGAGAGAGACACCGACCAACATGTGATTGGGTTTTAAATTTCAGCGTCAACTGTTTTTTCATGGCTTATGCATAATCATAAATCATATCCACATATACTAGATATATGTGGATATAAAGCTGCACACAGGTTGTTTCTCTGGAGTCACGAAAAGTTTTCTTTTGAGCTGTTTGTGCTTCTCAAAGGACAGTGACCGTAAATACAGTCTGACATAGAATATCTAGTGTTTATGATCTGTTACATGATCTTACACGTTTTTAACTATAAATATGATCAAATTCTGCTGTAACACAAATAATTAGGCTTACAATGAAAGACACACACATTTATTACACTTATGCTGATTCCATAATCAATAGATCAGATACCTTATCACGAAATGATGATATCCAAAATCTAAGACCAAACCCTGTCTCATGTCATGATATAGAATAGAATAAAACTTTATTTCATTATTTTGCCTTTGGCTCACAAACATAAAACCATAAAAGGAAACAAACAGGAAGTCATAAAAACAAGAGATAGAAATTAGAGACAACCAGACAAACTTAAATTGCATTTATTAAAAGCTTGGTGGTAAAGAATACGTATAGCACTTGTAATTATATATAAATATATAGATGTTTGTTTGCCAGGGGAGCTCTGTAGTACCTGTAGTATCTTTTATGGCAAAAAAGATGCTTCAGGAAAGATGCTTGCAAACAATGTGCTTGAAAAAGTCAGTAAGACTAAAAACACCAGAAGGGCCGAGTTCTGACAGGAAGTAAAACGAGACACCATGACACTCCAGTGTTAGCGTCTCTCCGCTAGCTTCCTGTATGGTTTAAAATGTAATTTAAAATCCTCCTGCTCTGGTCCTGTCATACATTAAACAGATCACTTCCCATTCAGAGCCTTCAGTCCAGGCTCCTCTCCAGTGTCAGTTCAGCAGCAGCAGCAGCAGCAGCAGCAGCAGCAGTAAGAGAGCAGGAGTGTTTCAGTTTCCCTCCCAGCTCAGCCGCCCTCATTATAGCCTACAGTCTAAATAGTTCTTAAATGCAATGACGGGGGTTAATAACGGCACTCAGTCCAATCCTGTTGTTGTTTACACACTTCTTAGGGAAGGTCAATGTATTGACCTCTCTGGATATGGGGGGCCACGCATGACAAAACGCTGACATATAATCTGTGCGGCCTTGATGTTCCATTAAATGATCGATTCAGCTGGTTTGGGGGGTTGGGCAGTTTCTCTGGGACTATGAAAAGGTCAGTATCTGTTAGTTCATTGGTGGAGTGATTAATAAATCAATAAGAACTGTAGAGAGGTCCAGTGAATCAAACAGTTCCACTAACTCCTCTGTGAGGAGCTGAGGGGGGAGTTGGGTGAGTGACAGGAGAGGCCGCCATCACTGCTCCACCAAAAAAAAAAGAAAGAAAAGTTGTTTGCATTATTTGCCAGAGGTCAATGTGAGTATCAGGGGGAATAAAGGTAAGCTGTGGAAAAGCTAAATACAAGTGGTAGTTCAGGTTCTTTGAATGTGCTATGTTCACCCATTACGCCGAGAACCAACTGAAAGTATAGAGACTCGTTCACAGTGAAAATATGGATCATGCCACTGAAGATGCCAGATTTCAGCCACTATACAAAAAACTGTGACTTCAGTGTTTGAAATCCTCAGGGACACAAACTGACCACATGAGGCAGCAGTAGACCAGAAGCTCCAGTGTAACAGTGAGCTAAAAAGATTTTTCTTGTATGGACTTCGGGACAGGAGTGTGAGCAGTTAACAAAATTCTACCAACAGGAAACAGGAGGAAAAAATATTTTAAAATATGTTGCCTAGAAACACCAATGTTGTCTAATTGACAAATTTCTATATCACTATTTTGCTGGTTAAAAGACTCATAATAGAAATAGGCCAAAACAGTATAATAGTATTATAGAGAAAACATAGATTAGAACTTTATTATCCATCGAGGTGGAAATTAACAAAATGTCATCGTTTAGTATGTCGTCTAAAATTTAAATAAAAAGTCATACGTTCAAAATGTGACAAAAAAGTCATGGTATAGTATGTCATCCGAAGTTTGACAAAAATGTCATAGTTTAGTATGTCGTCCAAAATCAGTCAAAAAAGCCATAGTATAGTATGTCGACCAAATTTGGACAAAAAAGTCATAGAATAGTATGTCGTCCAAAATCACTCAAAAAAGTCATAGTATAGTATGTCGTCCAAAATCACTCAAAAAAGTCATAGTATCGTATTTCGTCCAAAATCACTGAAAAAAGTCATAGTATAGTATGTCGTCTAAAAGGAGACAAAAAAAATCATAGTATTGTATGTCGTCCAAAAACAGTCAAAAAAGTCATAGTATTGTATGTAGTCCAAAATTTGACAAAAAGTCATAGTATAGTATGTAGTCCAAATGAGACAAAAGTCATAGTATAGTATGTCAGTCCAAAATAAGTCAAAAGTCATAGTATAGTGCGTCGCTCAAAATGTGACAGTCATAGTATAGTATGTCGGCCCAAAAATCAATGTGCCATAGTACGTATGTCGGCCCAAAAATCAGTCAAAAAGTCATAGTATAGCATGTCGTCCAAAAAT